>NW_017096107.1:0-3709 GCF_001412225.1 Nicrophorus vespilloides | reverse complement strand
ATTTTGTAAGGTTTAATCTAAAATCTCCTGGGCTAATGATGTCCAGTCTGTTTCTTTTTTTCGTTAGGTGATTGGTAACAGCGCTGAACCCCCTTTCCACTAGGTATGACGATGGAAAGGAAATTAAAAATTTCATCCATAATACGGGATAAGTAACGGAACGGGTATGTTGTTTTGCAGCCAGAATTGCTGATATCCGTTTTTAAACTGAAGTTCTTCGTTTGTACTTAGTTCAGTCAGTTCCTCTTGTGTTATGACATTCATTTCTTCTATGTCACTATATGCGTTAATTATCCACGGTATTACCATAGTCAAAACGTCCTCAAACCTAGTTTCTAAATCCGAATAGAGGGCATTTAAATGTTGAACGTAGATTGTTGAAACGTCGTCTTCCTGGCAGTTTGTCTGTGACAAATTGGGGAACTGGGAAAATTAGCCCCGTCCAATATTTTATTTCATTAGTTTAACACTCGCAAGAAACGCTGATAAGATGGACTTTGTTTTAATCAAATTTATTTTTATATTTAGTATCCAGAAATTCTAAAATAGTCTCAAAATGTGCAAAAAATCTTGTCAAACATAAGCCTTTCGACAGCCAGCGTACTTCAGTGTGAAGGAGTAATTGATGAAAGTATTCAACGCGTTGCTTCGGATTCGGTTTACTGCATCAAACACTAATTGAAGAAATTCATACAATCTAACATTCACATTTTGTAAATAATGTATAAGTCTTTATATTATAAGATAGTATAATGTAAGTAAATAGGTACTATCAGTGTATGTTGGGATCCACTATCGTGGACCCCCATTTTCATTTCATGGACCCCCAAATTTTTTTTTCGCTGACGTAGACCCCTTGCAGGTTGTCATAGACCACTGTGTTAAATAAAAGAACTTCTTAATAATTGTAAAGAATATCTATTGATTTCATCAAAAACTACGATTTTTCTCATTAATATTCTTGTATAGAAAATCCATTCATCTTAGATCACTTTTCTTCTAATAATACTATATACTTTATATTTTTAATACATTTAGTGCTTGGTTGAATGCGCAAATACTAGTATTTGTTTACAAAACTTATTTGGCAAATATCTTAATGAGGCTTCATAAATTGTATTAATACACGAAAATATTGTCGCCCGCTTTCGATAACTGGCAATAAAAGTAAATTTATATCGATGATCACACAGCAAACTTTGCTAACCCAATTCCCGCTAATGGTATCACATTAATGTGGAGCTTTCACGGGTGTTGAAGCCAAATTTCTAAAACCGCCGATTGCGGACAACGTATCATGTTTGATGGTCAACTAAATGGAAGTTAAGCTGCTCTTTATATTTAGAAAACTATTGTCGGCCCATTTGACGCGCGGCCCTGCATTATACGAACGCTTTTGAACTTGTCATTCGCGGATCCGGGAAAGCTCGAACACGCTTTAATTGTCCCGCGTCACTGGGTCAAAAGCTGCCTCTACGAAAGCTTCCGGTGCACATGCACCGACGTCGAAATCAATTCATCCTCTCCGAAAGTAGGAAGCCATTATATTAATTGGGTCTGCCAGAGTTCGCCTAATTTCGTTTGCGAAACAAACGCGATTTACGTCCAAATACTCCGGGGCTCGCTTTTCAGAGTCTGATATCGAGTTAATTATTAGATAACTTTGAGCAAGGCTGCTTCGACTGGGGAAATAATTATGATAAGACTGCTTGTTACCATTGGTAAAATGGGAATTCCGCTGAGGAAATCATTAGGAGAGGCGGTAGGTTCAGGTGCGATTATGCGAAGAAAACGCGATGAGCTAAAATTAGAAGAAATCAGATGCGAAACCGGGGACGTCGACGCTCTAATGAAGACCCATCATTACGTAACAGGAATTAAACTCGTATACCATTCGCACGCGAAATTCCTTTCGATTTGCATATACATACGCAGCGGTGAATTTTCCTTCCCTTCCTCTTCTTCGGTAAAAGCTTCGAGCAGCTGCCACATCTCCACATAATGCGATAGAAGAACAAAACCGGCGGTGATTCACTGCAGCAGATTAATCATTGCATAAATACAGCATGCATTTACTTCTCCTCTCGTGCCGTATTTAATGTACTAAGTATTCGATTCTCCATGACACAATCAATTTTTTTTTTAGTAATATTTGACCTGACCCAACGACCTTTCATCTAATACGTTTATTTTTCAGACAAAGAGACGGATATATCGGTATTCAAAAATATCGTGATTATTTGGTTTATCGTCGAGAATTGGCATAATTCGTTTTAATTAATTTATTTATGTGTTAGATTGATTACGTTTATAAATAGAAATCGAGATTCCGGGAATGCGTCGCGCTCTGTTTTCGGAATATGCACATGATGATGGTTTGTAGCAATGAGTTTGCGCGTTTATCGGTAATCTTATCCGCATGGAATAACCCGAAGATATGACTCGTTAGCCTAATATAATTGTTCACAGTTAAATCCTGTTATAACCAATGTTCTCAATAACAATTTTTCATCACATTCTTCATTTTGATTGAAATATTCGTAAATATATATATGATCTGTTAGTTAATTATTAACTGTTAGTTAAATATTAAATTGTTGCTGTTAATTACTTATTGTAATTGGTTATTCAGGATCGTTACAGACACACGAGTCGCAAGTTAATTGCACGTTTAGAAAACTTGGCATGCGAACGGCACAAAGCAGAGCCGCGCAATTAAATAATTTTGAAATTGGCAGACGGACGGGTTTAACGAAGGCCCTTTCTTAGAATACTTTCAATTGGGTAAATATTAAGTTGGCTTCGCTCGAGAAAAAAAAAAGAAAGAAGATCCAGAAGCCGACGAAACTTTCTTCGCCTCGAGAATCCCTATCGATTAAATGTCCACAACTCATCATCATCATCCCTTCTCCTCACTAAATAAAAGTTCTCGTTTCGTGTAAATATTAATTAAAATTGTTTTTAAACTCGTTGATAATTAAAGATGATAGAGTCAATTCGAGCCGCAGAAGTTTCACTAATGATGGTCGATGGATGAAGAGAAAAAGCTTCATTCATGTGGACGACGACAAAAGCTCGTGCAAATAAGCAACCACGTTTTGGTCCCGTGGGTAAAAATGCAATTCGGATTTCCAATATTTATTCCTTTTTTTCTTTATTTATTTATATATATGACTACATCCCTTATCCTGCATCGGAATTCAATTACTCTGACTTGCATGTACGTGCTTATGTTGCTCGTACGCAAATATTCGCATGGAACTTAACAGGACGAGTCTAATTGAAATATCCAATATGTGCCTTTCCAATATGCGCTCTCTTCTTTCCATTTACGATCGGTTTGGCGAACGAAATGGAATACATCCGTTCGTTTTGGCACGCCCATGTTTGATTGCCTCCGTATTGACATTTTTAGTTATAAATATAAAAATGTTAATGTTGCTGTTTTTGGGATAACATTAATTTGGTGGCGCATATTGAGTGTTATCTGATCATTGTAGGACAACGAAACTATCGACACTGATACTAAATCCAATTTTGCTGACCTGACCACCCCACCAGCAATCAGGTTTTATATCAACATGACCCTATCAATATTGTTCTCGTTTGCTGCAAAGCCCAAACATGTATTTTGTCAAGTATGGATTGATGAAAATCACTTTTTTTTCTCCGGCACGGGGAATACTCTACAATCCAATTTAAAGTTATA
>NW_017096106.1:0-1279 GCF_001412225.1 Nicrophorus vespilloides | reverse complement strand
ATCAATTCACAGAAACGTTATATATCCAAAATGAAACTAATCTACACAAATGAAAGTTCATAGAATAAACAATCAAATGTGTTAATTTATACCAGAGCAAAAAACAAAATACACTTCTTCTCAGTTTTCTTCTTAATTTCATAAGAATTTCTCTAACAATTTATTAAGTAAATTTGATTTTCTAACTTCATTTTTCAAATTATCCATAAAGTTTAAATTCAATAATGATGTAACATTATTGAAACGTAGATTGTAGCAATTTTTGATTGAAAATGATTGTGTTTATATATAGGGTGTCCCAATATGACCGGAAAATCAAAATTTTACATAAAACACACTTTCTTTTGAGAAAATAAGAAAATTTTGATTTAATCGTAAAGTAGATTTTTTGGATGAAACAACAAATCAGATAAATTCTTTTGCAATCACGGTTTGTCATAACTAGTGCTTTTTACTACAATCTTTCTACATTTTTTCTTAATTATAATTATATAACAATTTCACTACAATTTTCTTGCATCTTTTTCAAAATAAATTATTAAGTAAACTTGTTTGCATAACTTCAATTTTTAATTCATTTTCAAATTAATTTATGATGTAGCAATTGTTGATTGAAAATTTATCTCAAATTGTTTCTTTTTCTCCATCAATTCACAGAAACGTTATATATCCAAAATGAAACTAATCTACACAAATGAATGTTCATAGAATAAACAATCAAATGTGTTAATTTATACCAGAGCAAAAAAACAAAATACACTTCTTCCCAGTTTTCTTCTTAATTTCATAAGAATTTCTCTAACAATTTATTAAGTAAATTTGATTTTCCAACTTCATTTTTCAAATTATCCATTAAGTTTAAATTCAATAATGATGATGTAACATTATAGAAAAGGAGATTGTAGCAATTGTTGATTGAAAATGATTGTGTTTATATATAGGGTGTCCCAATATGACCGGAAAATCAAAATTTTACATAAAACACAGTTTCTTTTGAGAAAATAACGAAATTTTGATTTAATCGTAAAGTAGATTTTTTGGATGAAACAACAAATCAGATAAATTCTTTTGCAATCACGGTTTGTCATAACTAGGGCTTTTTACTTCAATCTTTCTACATTTTTTCTTAATTATAATTATATAACAATTTCACTACAATTTTCTTGCATCTTTTACAAAATTAATTATTAAGTAAACTTGTTTGCATAACTTCAATTTTTAATTCATTTTCAAATTAATTAATGATGTAGCAATTGTTGATTGAAAATTTATCTCAAAT
>NW_017096105.1:7810-37946 GCF_001412225.1 Nicrophorus vespilloides | reverse complement strand
TTTTTTGACAATTTCTATTCACTTTTTATTCATTTTCTAAAGCTCATAGCAGGCGACTTCGGCAGCAGTACGAAGATACCAGTGGGTTCGTCGGATGTAATTCAGTTTTTCGATGAATTTATTTGTGCATCTCTCTGCTGCGGTTCGGCTCTATTTTCGGATTCCCGTTTTACTTTTTATTTCTGGAAATTATTTGTTGCGATCGCCTTGACCGTGAACTTCTGCACAATTCCATTCCAAAGTCCATAGTTTTAACAGACACATCACATTTAGGGTATAAATAATGGAACAATACATTAAGTTATATAATATTTATTAATAATAATCAACAGAATAATCAACATTTACATTTATTCAATAACATAATGAGATTTATTTATATAAACATAATTTAATTGAAGCGTAAAAAAGAAGCGATGTCCTAGTCCTAGTCGTCGTTTAATTCCATTCCTTTTCGTCATTTTCTTGTCCTAAATTCGCTTGTGTTGGAGAAGGATGGAACGGGAGAATAAAGGTGTTTGTGTGTGTGTGTGAGAGAGACAGGGTGAGAGAGATAGACACCCACATGCGACCTTGATGCCGCGCGACCGTCCCGTCCGACCTTGCTAAACTTGACCTTGTTTTATTTTCAGTAGCGCACCGATACGTGAACCGTAATTATGATAAAAAAAAGCAAAGAATTCATATAGAATGAAACGAAAAAAATAACGTAAAATAAAGACGCGAAACTTGGAATAAGTATGAAAGTTTGTGAGTTGAAGGAGGAGGAAGAATTTTTGGCAGATGATGTTAGACCAGGAAACGCTGTTTAATGCCAAGGCTTCTCCGACCTTCATTCATCATCGCAATTTAACATTATTTAAAACGTATCGAATATTCAATTGAAAATTCGTCTTATCCGTCTCCGTTTGTCTTCAGGAAATCCTTGAACTTGAAACAGTGAAAAAAAGTCAGTTTTTCTTCCGGGAATTCCGCATTTTGAAACAGTTTAATTACTCACAGTTTGTGGAACGCGTTGCACTCTCCACACGTGAAACGAATCGAAATTACAGTCGTCGCGATTAATTTCGAGAAAGAAACGAGCGTTTAAATAATACCATTAATCATTTGAATTGGGATGAATCATCAAACGCTCTAGGTCAATTCCATAATAATATCATTTGTAGAAACTTTAGTAATTGCCTGGTTTTGCAGTTTAATTTTAACATTGAATGCAAATTTAGAATTCACATAATTTTATATGCTATACACTAAAAATTGAACATATTTATGTAGTTTATGGTAAAAAGATGTTTCTTTTAGTTAATTTGATTAAATTTATTGTAAATTTCAGTAATTAAACATGTTGTTAAAGTGTTGAAAAAAACGTATAATTTTTGCTATTTCTCATTCTAAATTGATGTGGTGAGCAAATTAAGTTCACTAAGATTTTCTTCTAAGCTTTAGACAACATTATAATCTATTGATTTGTTATTGATAATGAACAATGAAGTAATAATTAGTTTGTGTAATTTCATTGTTAAATAATCGAAACTTCAGCCCTGAAAACCCTTCACCGTCATTGCAGCAAAGTGTACGTGCGTGCCTACATGTGTGTGTGTGTTAGTGTTTTGTTTCATTTTCCATCTCTCTTTTCGCCCGTTTGACTATTTTTAAACCCGATGTGACCATGAATGGGAGAGCTCCAGTTTGACGTCACAACACAGAACGAAACGAAACGAACCGAACCGTCCGACCCACACCAGCATAAAGTGCACAATGCACTTCGGTCTATGGTCCCATCGACCTTGACCTTGTACGCACGCACATCCTGCTGCTGCTATTGCCACCACCACCGTCATCACAGCAGCAGCAGCAGTATTTGTTGCAGGCTGTATCGATTTTTCGGAGGGCCAACTAAACCGCTAATCTACACCCTCCTCTCTATCTCTTTCTCACACACTCTAACTCAGCCATTCAACATTATTCTCCGAAGATTTACAACGTTTTTCCTCAACTGATATTTCATTTCGAAATTCGACGATTTCTCTCAAAAATCTCCACCAAAAACGATACGAAATTAACAACAGACTTATGGCAAAAACTTAACATTTTCTGAAGATCTTTAAAAAAACTGTCTCATCTTATTGTTGCAATTTGAAAACCACAAACAATTTCCTACATCTATACGTAAATCAAGGAACTATTCTTAAGAAAACTTATTGTTGCACTTTGAAAACGCAGACTTCTTGTTATTTTAATTAAAGTTTCTATCATTCTCATTCAACCTGAATCAATTTGCTACATATATACGTAAATCAAGGAACTATTCTTAAGAATTTTTAAAATATATCTTTTTTTTCTTAATAACTTAAAAATGATTAAACTTATCATATATATAAAGCAATCTACTCTATCTCTCTTTCTCACACACACCCTAACTCATCCATTCAACAGCAGCATCATTATTCTCCGAAGATTTACAACGTTTTCCCCTCAACTGATATTTCATTTCGAAATTCGACGATTTCTCTCAAAAAATCTCCACCAAAAACGATTCGAAATTAACAAAAACTTAACATTTTCTGAAGATCTTTAAGAAAACTTATTGTTGCACTTTAAAAACGCAGCCTTCTTGTTATTTTAATTAAAGTTTCTATCATTCTCATTCAACCTGAATCAATTTGCTACATCTATACGTAAATCAAGGAACTATTCTTAAGAATTTTGAAAATATTTTTTTTCTTAATAACTTAAAAATGATTAAACTTAACATATATTTAATTATTATATATAAAGCAGTTTTAAAATACGCGTCTTTTGATGCAATTAGTTTTAAGTTAAGTTAATTAATAAACAAGATATTGCGATTTTTCCATTTGTGTAATAATCATTACATTTTGTTTGTTACTTACTCTATAATCACGTTAGTTTATTAGATTATTCAATATGTATACTAAAAATTAAACTCTTGTGTTTCTAATAAGCCTACTATGATGTTATGACTTACACTAATCGTAAGTTCAACCTGAATCAATTTCCTCCATCTATTCCCTAAGCAAAGAACTATTCTTAAGAATTTTTAATTATTTCAATATGTATATCAAAGATTTATCTCTGAACCTACTATGATATTTGTGCGGTTCTTTGTTCATCTGTAAATGAAAGTACAATCTTTGTGATATTTGTAATGCTAATTAGATTATTTAATATGTATACTAAAGAATAAACTCTTATAATAAACACTAATCGTTTGATTTATCGTGAATTTTTATTAAAGATTCTACCCTTCTCTTTCAACCTGAATCAATTTCCTCCATCTATCGCCCAAGAAAAGAACTATTCTTAAGCATTTTCAATTATTTCAATATGTTTATCAAAAGATTTATCGTTGAGCCTACTATGATACTTGTGATTAACGTCATTCATTTGTTATAAGTGTTTGAAAATAAATGTCTTAAACCTTTTAGTTAATTATTCGATAAATACGCGTGCTAATTAGATTATTCAAAATTTATATTGAAGATTAAACTTAATCTTTCCAATGAGTTTATTAAGAGATTTGTGCTGTTCTTCGTTCGTCTGTAAATTTTCATGTGACCTGGCGCATCCACCAAAACCATAATATATGGTGGATGCGCCTGGTAACAGAAAACCTATGTTTTTATTGATAAATATTAGAATTAGTCTCAAAAAAGAGAAATTCGTCCATCGTGAATTAAAGGGTTCGTTTCTATTTGTGAGTTTTTTTTTCTCCACTTTTCGTTCGCTTGAATAAAACTGTCGTAAGAATTCTCTCGATAAAAACGGAACGCAAATAGTTTTGCCCCAGACGAACAACAATGGATGCGAAAAAACAAAAAAAAAAGGGCAAGTTTCGTTTGTTTTATTATTATTATTTTTGTTTCTACCCGCCACCTTGAAACTAAAGGAGAATAAATGATGATGCAAAAAACAACAACAAAAGCAAAAAAAAAAAGTGAAATTTATGGAGGCATAAAAATTGTGTTACGATTGAATTCGTCTTTTCGCGTCGTTGTTTCTGCAGGATTTATTTGGCTTTCAGTCTAGACGGCAAATGATTATTCATTTGTTTTGTGTGTGTGTTAGTGGGGGGGTGAATGAGTGAAGGGAGGAGACACATGTGAGCAAGGCCTTAAAGAGGATTCTCTTGCTTTGGAGAAAATTGTTTCGCCTCGTTATGCGTTTATTTATTTTATTTTGTTTTTTGTTGTCCTTCTCTAACTCTCAAAGTTAAAGCCGTTATTCGTCGCTTATTTTCTGCACGTAGACGACGTTGGGTTTTTAGATATAATTTATTTCCGAGACATTCGAGCCGACTTGATTGCGTTTGTATTTTCGGTTGTTATGTGGAGCATACGGTGAAATAGAGAGAGAGAGAGACGATAAACAATGTCGGATCTAGTTTGTTGAGGGTGTGTGTTGGAGATGCGGGGGTGGTGGTTGGAGTGAGATGGAGATAGATAGAAATATAGAGAGAGAGAGAGAGAGAGAGGGTCACCTGGCGGCGACTGCGTCGATAACGCCGCCCACGCTGCTGCTGCCGCCCCCGCCGTCATCATCATCGTCGTCGTCGTCGTCGCCGCCGCCCTTGGCAGAGCAGCAGCCTGTGTGACCTTAGCCGTGACCGGGGTTGTCATAGGAGGGAGGGAGTGTGTGAGAGAGAGAGAGAGAGAGAGCAAAGGCACAACGGCCTTGACATTGACTGAGTGTGAGAGAGAGAGAGACTGCGCGCCTCGCCTCGCCTCGCCGCCCCACCGAATCGATCGACCCTCACCCAACTTCGTCCGCCCTTGACCTTTCCACATTGCCGAGGCGCATTCGAGTGCGCCTCCGCAACCACCCCACCGACCCCCCGCAACATCCACATCACATTTCCAAACACACACACATTCACTATTACTTTATTTCGGTCGACAGCCGTCATCTCCCATCTCTCTCTCTCACCAACACCCCCCTTCCCTTACCCTTGACCTACCCATGAACTGCGCCCGATCGGTCATTCACCAAAAACCACTCGATTTTCGATAAGTGCTTTAATTAACAAAACCATTGTCTACATCCCCCCAAAACACACCACTACCAAGACGTAAGATCTCAAACTCGAGTCATCTTCAACCGAGATAATCAAATCCAAACCCTCATGAATATTCGCGCTTATTTCATTTACCGCACACGATTCGCTAATTTCTCAATTCGCATTTGTCCGAACCGAATTTTCTCCTAATTCGTTAAACTTTATTACGTTTGTTTCTCATCTCTTCGCATTTCATCTTAACTAAATAGATCATAGAGTATTAAAATTATGCGCATTTCAATGAACCAACTATGACTTGTGATTTTTTTTTGAATTTTCTCAAAACTTTGTAGACTAAATAGGTCATAGAATATTCAAATTAAAGATAAAACTATAACATTTCCAATCAGTTCGCGATTAAAAAAACTATAGCCTTTCCAATGAACCTACTATAATGACCATGGTAGTATTCATTTTTTTATAATAATATTTCAAAATTTGTCATCTTTTTTTTTGCAATTATTGTCAAATTTCAATTCGAAATTATTTTCAATTTTCTCAATAACTTTGTAGACTAAATAGGTCATGTAATATTGAAATTAAAGATAAAACTATAACATTTCCAATAAGCCTACTACGATAGTTGTGGTATTTTCCATTTTCTTATAATAATATTTCAAAATTTGTCCTTTTTTTTTGGAAATTATTACAAAAATTTCAGTTCGCGATTTTGTAATTTTTTTTTGAATAACTGCGTAGACTAAATAAGTGATAATAAATTCAAACGAAAGATAGAACTAAGGTGTTTCCAACAAGCCTACTATGATCATATAAAGATCTTTAAAAAATTGTCTTTTTTTCTTGAATTATTTACAATTTTTGATTTATTTCGACACATTTAATTTTGTCAAATTTCTCAATAACTGCTTAAACTAAATGCATCATGTAATATTCAAATTAAAGGTAAAACTATAACATTTCCAATAAGCCTACTATGATAGTTGTGGTGCTTTCCATTATCTTATAATAGTCTTTCAAAATTTGTTTTTTTGTAAGTTATTTTCAAAATTTCAGTTCGCGATTTTTTCATTTTTCTCACTAATTGTGTAGACTAAATACATCATATATTATTCAAATTAAAGATAAAACTATAGCCTTTCTAATGAACCTGCTATCATGACTATGGTAGTTTTCTTTTTCTTATAATAATCTTTCAAAATTTGTCGTTTTTTTTTTGGAAATTATTGCAAAATTTCAGTTCGCGATTTTGTAGTTTTTTTTGATTAACTGCGTTGACTAATTAAGTCATAAAACATTCAAATTAAATATAAAACTATGGCCTTTCCAACAAGCCTACTACGATTGTCAAATTTCAATTCGAGATTATTTTCAATTTTCTCAATAACTTTGTAGACTAAATACATCATATAATATTCAAATTAAAGATAAAACTATAGCCTTTCCAATGAACCTACTATCATGACTATGGTAGTATTAATTTTCTTATAATACTCTTTTAAAATTTGTCGTTTTTTTTTTGTAAATTATTGCAAAATTTCAATTCGCGATTTTTTATTTATTTTGAATAACTACGTAGAGTAAATAAGTGATAATAAATTCAAACTAAAGATAGAACTATAGCCTTTCCAACAAGCCTACTACGATAGTTGTGGTATTTTTCATTTCCTTATAATAATCTTTCAAAATTTGTCATCTTTTTTTTTGTTGCAATTATTGCCAAATTTTAATTCGTGATTTTTTTTTTCTACAAATTTCTCAAAAACTGTGTAGACTAAATAAGTCATAGAATATTGAAATTAATGATAAAACTATGGACTTTCCAATGCGCCTACTGCGATACTTGTGGTGTTTTTCATTTTGTCCTAATAATCTTTTAAAATTTGTCTTTTTTTTTTTTTGCAATTATTGTCAAATTTTAATTCGAGATTATTTTCAATTTTCTCAATAACTTTGTAGACAAAGAATATAGAATTTAAAGATAAAACTATAACATTTCCAATGAGCCTACTACGATAGTTGTGGTGTTTTCCATTATTTTATAATAGTCTTTCAAAATTTGCCTTTTTGTAAATTATTTTCAAAATTTCAGTTCGCGATTTTTTCATTTTTCTCAACAACTGCGTAGACTAATTAAGTCATAAAATAATCAAATTAAAGATAAAACTATAGACTTTCCGATAAGCCTACTATTACAACTGCGCGTTTTTTTTTGTTTCCTAGTAATAACTTTTTAAAATGTATACTTTTTTTTCCTCAATTATCTACAAATAATTTTCATTCGCGATATTTTTCACATTTTAATGTTTCAATTCGTTTCCTTATACAACATTATTATTCAACGTTTCATTTCATATCGAAGTTCGCATCTGAAGAATGCAGCAGTTTACATGTATAAATTTCATTTAATTATGTTGTACATGTGGAAGAAGTTATTTATTTACAGCTTCGCATCGAATTAATACGTAAATGAATTCACTCTGACCTTTCATACATAATTAGAATGAAAATAAACACTGGATTTTCCAATAAAACGCGCACACAGTGAGGATTTCCCGATTCATAATTCTTATTATAATTATTGTAAATTAGAAAATTTAAGCTTTTCTTTTTGGTAAATATCTTTATAGATGTATATAATTCAGTAATTCAACCCTAAACTGTTAATTAATAAATTCAATTTGTATTAATTTCGTGATCCCTTTATAAAGCAAAAAAAATGATACTTTGAACGTACAAGTAAATTAATTGAAACACGTCTTAGTTTCAATTATCGGATGCGGTGAGACGACGTATTTTGGCCGAAATGTTTATTCATCGCAGCTCGCAAAGTTCTCGAACTTAATCCTCTCCAAGTCTGCGCGAAAACTTTCAATCATTAAGCAAATCTCTGTTACTCAGAAACATTTAACAAGTAATAATTATTAACTGGCTCAGAATTCAATTTTATTGAATTTATCAATAACTGTAAATTGTTAGTGTTTTTGAATGTAACTTGATACGTTTTACATTTAAACAGTTAATTGTGTTAAACGTGATCAAATATTGTTGGGTTTAATTAATGTTTGTTTAATAAAGTGAAGAGAAAGAAAAAACGTAATGTTTGTAGTGAAAATATGAATCGGAACTCAATTATGTATGTAATTCGTACCTCCTGTTGTGCCAATGAGTAAGAGAGAGAGAGAAAAAGACGAAAATAATAAAAAGGGGGCGATGGAAAATAATTGGTGGCGGCGCCGGGAATACCCATAAAATCTAGTTAGTCATGGCAACGGTTTATTAAAACCGAGAGAAACAGATGAAAATAGAAAAACAAAAAACAACTACGAGAACCATAAACAGTATGAGTAACAGGAGATTTGGTTTAATCATAACAAAAATAGTTAACAGTTTCACTATTATAATTTTCCTAAATGCAATGTTTTGATACTACGTTACGTTTTTTCATAGCATTTCAATTGTTTATACTTTACGTTACGGTTACGTTATTTTATAGCATTTCTAAGGTTTTAACTTTACGTTACGGTTACGTTTTTTCATAGCGTTTCTAATGTTTTTACTTTACGTTACGGTTACGTTATTTTATAGCATTTCTAATGTTTTAACTTTACGTTACGGTTACGTTTTTTCATAGCATTTCTAATGCTTTTACTTTACGTTACGGTTACGTTATTTCATAGCATTTCTAATGTTTTACTTTACGTTACGGTTACGTTATTTTATAGCGTTTCTACTGTTTTTCCTTTACGTTACGGTAACGTTATTATTTTCATAGTTAAAGTTAATTATTTTATAAAAGTTTTTCAAATAGTTTTTGTAGATTTTAACAAACTTTGTAAAAATTAAAGTAAATCATCTAAAAGTCACCAATTTCTCAATTTAAACTAAGTTTTTAATTGATGAACAAAAAAAAGAAATTGACGAATTCTAAACAAATTTCTGGTGCTTTTTCGTCTAGAGTTGTGGCAGTAAAACAAATCGAGATAATTATCCTGGAGAATAAACAAAAAACAATCGTCGACCTTCAGATGTTCGAAAACATGGAAAACTCGATGATTTATCGTTCGCATATGCCAAATGACTAATGCACTGTTTCCACACATTAAAAAAAAAACGATCTAAAAAACAGACACTTTTTTTCTATATAAACTTAATTGAAACAAACGATTTTAATTACATTTTTATGCAACACTTTCAGCAAAACTTATAGACGAACGTGAGACACGTTCAGGTTTCCCTTTTCACCTCAAACTTTCTTCTGACTCACTTTCAACAGACAAACAAACAAAATAAACATCTTTCATTCTCACTATTAGAACGTGCTCTATATAAAAGTTGCAGTTATTTTTTTTACAAATTTTAAATACACAATTTGTATTTCCATTCTTTTTGAGTTTAAAACAGTTTAGAAACCAACAAATTTGTTTGAAAATCGAGAATTTGCATAAGATCAATAGACAAAGTTGTAAATTACGTAATTTAGTGTGTGTATGTCGATTTTGGTGAACTTTAGATTACAAATTATATAATAAACCATTCGAATAATGCGGATATCGAAACAGATAGAAAAGTAATAAATGTATGTATGTATGCATTTGCAAATACGTTCAAGTTCGCGATTATATCACACTTTTTTTTAAAATGCACTTGCACTAAAAGTTGAGACAACAAATGTGTGTGTAAATGGGAGAGAAAGAGTGAGATGGAAATGGAGGAAAGTTCAAGGTGTCCACGGATAATGTTGCTTGTTTTCGCTTAAAGGTTTCTGCGTAGTTGGAAAACCGATATCATTTTCTCGCTCAAATTTCTCACTTTTCTCGTCCCTAAATCCAATTCAAATGTCGATTAAAGTACATAATTTAATTTGAAAGTAATATAGAATAATTTATGTAAACTTTAGCAACGAATTGTAGTGAAATTTGCTTAATAATTCAATGTGAAATCAAGGTTTAAATAATAACTAGACTAAATAGAATGTAAATATGTTAATAACAATTTGGTAGAAATGTAAATATTCTTTGTTTTTTTTTGTTGTTGTTGTTGGTGTTCATCGCGATGAAAGTGATTTCAGACCCAAATCCAAAAACGAAGGATTTCACTTAGCACACTTAACGAATGCTACGCTCACTCGCTCGCTCCCATCCATTTCTCCGTATACTTTTTACTATTTAGACAACAACAATATTCACGGACGAAAATTTTGCCTTTTGTTTCGTTCGAGACCTACTTCCCTACTTTTTTTTATATATGCGTGTGTTGCTGTCTTCACTCTCTTCGTTCGCTCATTTCTATGGTTACAATAATACAATTTCACTTTTCATCTCCGGGCGACGGAACGGAACGGAACGACGCGAAGAGAACGTTCACTTTTACGCCTCGAAAGCTGGTCAAAACCATTCTAAATTTATTTCGTTTTCGGTTATAATTTTTTTCTTTGTCTTCCATTTATTACTTTGAAATCGACGCTTCCTTAGGGATTGTTTATGAATTAGATCACGAACGTTCGCGAAGTGGAGTAAGGGCGGACTAAATCGCTCACACTTATGCACTCGAACACATAGACATTCATAGACAACAATCAGGTCACCCGTGTGTGAGATTGTTTGGAATCGAATGGAACTATGTGTTGTTTGCATATTAAGGGAATAACAAATCTAATTATAAACTAGCTCTAAAAACCCTGACCACTCGATTTGTTGGCTATTGCTAAAGTTTAATTGCTCAACTGATAGGAAATAGAATAGTTCCTTGATCCACATATATTTATAACAAAACTTTTAAACTCTTGCGCATATTTCAATTAAACTAATATAATTTATTGCTTACCCAAAGTGATGATAAGAAACAACTGTTTACTAAATGTAAAAACTATTAAAACTGTTCACTAAATGACTGACGTTGTTTATATGTCAAAACGTGACAATGCTGCCAAAATAAATGTTTAAATAAGAAACTATTATTAAGTCACGCCCCACAATTCTAGTTTGAATCTTAGTGCCAACGCGAATAAAAAAATGTTCCAAAATAATCACCAAATTTTTAGACCACACACAATACAATCAGAACCAAACTTCGTGAAGTTATGAATGTATAAAGAAATGCATATATCTGATAAATTGCCATAGTCGTTCTAGTTTGAAACTTAATACCAACACAAAAAAACAAAATAGTAAATATTTATATATATGTATGTATTTTGAATTGCTTACGAAAATTTAATAAAAATATATTTTAATTAAACTTATATAATTTATTGCTTACCCAAAGTGATGATAAGTAACAAATGTTCACTAAATGTAAAAACTATTCACTAAATCTCTGACGTTGTTTATATGTCAAAACGTGACAATGCTGCCAAAATAAATGTTTAAATAAAAAAAAAACACACACTATTATTAAGTCACGCCACACGATTCCAGTTTGAATCTTAGTGCCAACACGAATAAAAAAAAATGTTGCAAAATCAAACAAAATTGTCACCAAATTTTTAGACCACACACAATACAATCAAAACCAAACTTAGTGAAGTTATGAATGTATAAAGAAATGCATATATCTGACAAATTTCTAGTTAGAAACAAACATATTTAATCTTAATGCCAACACACAAAAAAACAAAATAGTGAATATTTATCAAATTTTTAGATCACACACAATACAATCAGAACCAAACTTCGTAAAGTTATGAGTGTATAAAGAAATGCATATATCTGACAAAATTTCTAGTTTGAAACAAACATATTTAATCTTAGTGCCAACACAAAGAAAACAAAATAGTGAATATTTATCAAATTTTTAGACCACACACAATACAATCATAACCAAATTATGAATTTAATACACTTGAGAGTAAACAAGAATGCATATATCTTCAAATTGTTTATTATATTTATATAATCTTTACGAAAAGTAACAGCTGTTCAATGTTGCCAAAATAATTATATAAAAAAAAACACTAGTATTAAGCCACGCCTACGAACTAAACGTGAATAAACCGTAGTGCCAACTGGAAAAATAAAAATGTTCCAACTCAAAGTAGTATAAAAATATATTAAATAAGTTATTAAAAGTTATTACATTTTCGAAAATCGTCTGAAAATGTACACTTTAATATTGCATTTTGTATCTAAAACGAAGATTGCTTAAACTGCAAACATCTCAATCAGTTTGCAAAAAAAAACGAAACAAAACAGTAACGATTCTCTCAAGGCCTGAACGATAATTGCATAATGAAAGCCCAATAAACACGTACATAATATTATCAGTGTAAATGAGTTTTTTTTTTAAGAAAATAGTTCGTTTCCTGATACGATTATGTCTGTTATTTACGTATTAATTTATCAAAGTTAATATATAAAAAAAAAGTGTGTGTGTGCGCTTGCTTGTGGCCGTGACCATGAGATATATAAACTGACTGCACTGTAGGTGACACTGCTCGGGCTGCGTCGCATTACTTCATATATTTTTAGACTTGTTGTTGACAAAAAAATATATAATATGTACGAAAGAAAGGCAACAACAGCTAGCAACAGCACCAGCAACAACAACAGTTACTCATTTTTCATTCGACGAATTCTCTTTTTCGCCCTCCAAATAAAAAAAAAAGTTTATAAATAAACTTAGACTTATTTGAAAATAATGACGATAAAGTAGGAAACTAGCGTAATTTGCATCTTGATTGCTGCAACACTTATAAATAGGAAACGAAAGATTTATTTCGTTTTTTTTTTCTTTGCTTTTGCAGCGCAAAAATGAAGCAATAACGAAAAAAGGTTTATTGTATCGTTTCGCAATTACCTCGAACGCACTTACGAATCGCATTTTTTTTTATTATTCTATTTCTACGAGAGTTTCTATTCGTACTTCCAAGTCTATAAATACGAATTATTGCTTTGTTATTCGATAAACGACTGTTTTAGATTGACTCACTTGATCTTGCTTTTTACGCAAAAATAAAAAGAGTGTGCGGTTTTTCGTAACAAACTTCACGCGAAAATGCAGCCAACATAAATTTTTAATGTTAACAAAAGAAGAAAAAAACTGTTATTAAACCACGCCTCTAAACGCTTATACAACATATTTAAACTAAGTGCCAACACGAAACAAAAAAATGTTCCAATTCAAAAACAAAAGGTAAGCATTAATTATTAGACAACACACAATACAATCAAAGCACTTGAATGTATACAGAAATGCATATATCTGACAAATTAGCATTCCAAAATTATTGCTTTGTTTTTCAATATACAACTGTTTTAGATCGACTCACTTGATCTTTCGTTTTACATAAAGATTATTCATAAGACAATTCAATCCAAGCTAAAACTTATACAATAATATCTTCGAAATTGAAGAATTTCAAAGAATTTTTATTATAGATTTCCAAAGAATTTTTCGTTTCTTAAATTGTCAACATTCCTGCTTTTATTTTTATGTTTCTTGATCTTTATTTTGTATAAACACATACGCGATTAAACGCGTATAAATATGTGTGTATGTTGTTTGCTTTCGCTGCTTTTGAATCGCTCTCGAAGTGGACGATATTATTTACTTTGCGATTTATATATATAATTGAAAATATTATTGAGACGTTCCGTTTCGTTGCACTTGGGACGACCGCATTAAGTAAATTAATACATTAGCAAAATTAAATTGTAAAAAAACAGTCGTTTATTAAATTTTGTATAACAAATAGATGTACAATCACATCAACTATACTGTAGCATTATAATAAAGTAACTAATGTTGTCCAAAACTTTATATCTTCTAACAGACGAACGGCGTTAACCACAACTTTGTCAATAGTCTCATTGGAAAGGCCATAGTTTTATCTTTAATTTGCACGTTAAATCATATAATTAGCTCGAGTTGTTGTTTAGTAATTAGATAAAAGACGAATAGATTTTTTTTTGTGCAGATTAAATTTAATTGCTCAACTTTGACAGATCACAACAAAAGAACAACGCATCTCACAAATTTGATAGTAGGCTTTTTGGAAAGTCCATACTTTTATCTTTAATTTACATTTTAAATAATATAATTAGCTCGAGTTGTTCTTTAGTAATTAGATAAAAGGTGAATAGATTTTTTTTGTGTAGATTAAATTTAATTGCTCAACTTTGACAGCTTATAACAAAAGAACAACGCAGCGCACCAAATCGATAATAGGTTTTTTTGGAATAGCCACAGTTTTATCTTTAATTTACACTTTAAATAATTCAATTAAAATGCTTCGTTATTTAGTGATTCAATAAATTGTAGAAAGATTTTTTTTGTTAGATTAAATCGCGTTGACAGCTCATAACAAAAGAAAAACGCATCTTAGAAATTTGATGGTAGGCTCATTGGAAAGTCCATACTTTTATCTTTAATTTTCATTTTAAATAATATAATTAGCTTCAGTTGTTGTTTAGTAATTAGATAAAAGGTGATAGGTATTTTTTTGTGTGTAGTTTAAATTTAATTGCTCAACTTTGACAGATCACAACAAAAGAACAACGCATCTCACAAATTTGATAGTAGGCTTTTTGGAAAGGCCATACTTTTATCTTTAATTTACATTTTAAATAATATAATTAGCTTCAGTTGTTCTTTAGTAATTAGATAAAAGGTGAATAGATTTTTTTTGTGCAAATAAAATTTAATTGCTCAACTTTGACAGCTTATAACAAAAGAACAACGCAGCCCACCAAATCGATAATAGGTTTTTTGGAATAGCCACAGTTCTATCTTTAATTTACACTTTAAATAATTCAATTAAAATGCTTCGTTATTTAGTGATTCAATAAATTGTAGAAAGATTTGTTTGTTAGATCAAATCGCATTGACAGCTCATAACAAAATAACAGCGCATCTTAGAAATTTGATAGTAGGCTCATTGGAAAGGCCATACTTTTATCTTTAATTTTCATTTTAAATAATATAATTAGCTCGAGTTGTTGTTTAATAATTAAATAAAAGGTGATAGGTTTTTTGTGTGTGTAGATTAAATTTAATTGCTTAACTTTGACAGCTCATAACAAAATAACAACGCATCTCACAAATTTGATAGTAGGCTCTTTGGAAAGGTCATAATTTTATCTTTAATTTGAATATCGAATGATCTATTTACTAATCGTTGTTATCGAGTTATTATATAATAAGTTGACGATGTCGTAATTAAGTTGTAATTATTAGCAAGATAATTAATTAAGTGCAGAAGAATTCCTGCACGTTTTACGCGATTCGTGCGCAATATTAGCGAAGAAGTCATGACTTTTAATCTTCGTGTGGCGACCGACAATAAGTTTTTTTCCTGATAGAAAAAATAAACTTTGCCTGAAGGGAAAAAGTGTAAATTGTACGTTACGTTACGTGCCGTAACTGCCTACAATTTTGTGTGGTACATCGAAATTAGCAATGGATTAAGGCGAGAGGCGAAATTTGCATGTAATGCAATCATTTTTACAGTTAAACCTGACTATTGATGGAGGCGTACTTTTTCATTCATTCATTCATGCCGCAGCTTCTATTTCGCAATAGAAAATTGATGTTAATGAAGATAGGTGCAAAAAGAATCATGTTTTAGTTAAATAATCCAAGTAAATTGTGCAATTTGCACAATATTAATGTCTGCATTGAGCGACGATGTTTTCTGCACTTTTTGAATTGTTACAACTTGAATTGCCTTAAACTAATTCTAATTGCGAAATGAGTAAAGATACTATTTATAACTCATGCTTCGTCGTTGCGTAATTTAATAAATTCTAAACGTTTGATTCTTCCTTGATCGGAAATATCTTTGTGACCTTATTATCTAGTGACCCTTTTCGCGCATTTGGCCAAACGCCTCTTCCGACTATTTCCATATCGAGTCGCGCACTTGGCACAGACCTGAGGAGCTAGAGACAACTACCATACGTAAACATCTAGTGAGGCAGGCCAAGATTAGTTAGCGTACGTGTATAATGAAAGAAATGAAACGCTTATAGACGTTTCAATGTCTGCACTTTTACCTTGATTCTCGTTACAATTGTAAGACTGTATCCTGTATTCTTCTTGCACGCATTCTATCAATCTCAATCACTTATATACTAAATATTTAGATTTACTTATTATATGGAAAATAGTGATGTAGTGTGCTTTGTAAAAACCTGCAGGATACAAAAAGCAATTATTCATTTGAACAGAGAAACAAAGATTGAACTGTCGATTGGAAAATGAAATACAAAGTTCAAAGTTTTTTTGTTAATTGAATCTAAAGACTTCTTTTGATTAAAAACTCTCTTTTTAAACTAGATGAATTCGATATAATTGATATGTTACAAATTGTTATTTTCAAGTTTATACATATACAAAAACGTGAAATATTTGTAAACTTGTACAAAGTTTAATGTTTACTTTCTTAAGTGTAATAAAGTGTATATCGAAAATAGATGTATTTGTTTCGGATGTAATCGACGAACTGCTACTGACCTATTTTCTCATGTTAATTTTAGAAGGCTTTGAGTAGCATTGAAACTTGTTTTGTTTTTTTCTTTTGTTTTGTAGGCTGTAAGAAGTATTTGTTTCTTTTAAGGTTGAAGCAAAATGATCAGAAATTAAGAAATGATGATAAATTAGAGAAAAAACGTGTAAAAATTAGAGGAGAAATTATCATAAATTGGAGAAAATAGTATTAGAAATTGGATTTTTTTTTAAATTAGCAAAACCAAAGGTTAATTGAGTTCATTTATTATCAACTAGTAAAACCAATCAGAAATTAGTAAAAAATGATTAAAAAATTTGGAAGAACTAATGGCAATTAGGAAAAATGGTCAATAATTAGGACAAAGTATCAACATTTAAGAAAAGTGATCAGGAATTAGTAAAAAGTAAAGGAAATTTGAAAAAAAACGTTTAGATATAAAGAAAAAATGATCAGTAATTAGCAAAAACTTTCAGAAATTAGGAACGAACAACTATCAGAAATAATGAAAAAGCTATAGAAAAATTATCAAAAATTTTGGATTTTTTTTTTTTAAATTAGCAGGAAATATCGAAATTTATTATAAATGATCAAAAACTATTTGAAATTAAGAAAAACGATCAGAAAATGTCACAAAATGGAAAGAATTGCGCAAAATTAGAGAAATTATCAAAAACTATCATAAATTAGAAACAACTATCATAAATAAAAAAAAACGTAAAGAAATTGGGAAAATCTATCAATAATTATTAAAAACTTTTCAAAATTAGAAAAAAAAAAATAGTGAAATTAGCAAAAACTACCAAAAAATAGGAAAAGTTATCAGAAATGATGAAAAAGCTATAGAAATTAGGAAAAATGATCAAAAATTTGGGAAAAAATTAGCAATTAGGAGAAATTGTTAGAAATTAGCAGGAATTATCGAAATTTATTTAAAATAATTAAGAATTAATAAAAAAATATCTGAAATTAAGAAAAAACGCTTAGAAAATGTCACAAAATG
The DNA here is from genome assembly GCF_001412225.1 of Nicrophorus vespilloides. NCBI lineage: Eukaryota > Metazoa > Arthropoda > Insecta > Coleoptera > Silphidae > Nicrophorus > Nicrophorus vespilloides. The sequence goes on along the minus strand of NW_017096105.1, from coordinate 20,462 downwards.
AGAAAAATTGTGCAAATTTAGAGAAATTATCAAAAACTATCAAATTGAGAAATTAGTAAAAACTATCTTAAATAAAGAAAAAAAACGTATAAAAATTATATGAAATTGGGAAAAACTATGAATAATTATGAAAAATTAATGAAATTAGTAAAAACTAGGAGAGATTGGAAGAACTATCAGAAATGGGGAAAAACATTAAGAAACTGTTAAATATTATGAGAAATTAGAAACAGTTATCAGAAATAATGAAAAAGCTATAGAAATTAGAAAGAAATATAAGAAATTAGAAAAAATTATCAAAAATTTGGGAAAAAAATGGCAATTAGGAGAAATTTTTAGAAATTAGGAGGAAGTATCGAAATTTATTAAGAATGATTAAGAATTATCTCAAATTAAGAAAAACGATCAAAAAATGTCACAAAATGAGAAAAATTGTACAAAATTAGAGAAATTATCAAAAACTATCATAAATAAAGAAAAAACGTATAGAAATTAGTAAAATATTTACAGAAATTGGGAAAAACTATCAAAATTAGAAACAAATGTAAAAAAATAGGGAAATTAACAAAAACTGTGAGAAATAAGGAAAAACGTGTATAATTAGTAAAATATAATTAGAAATTGAGAAAAACTATCAATAATTATTAAAAATTATCCAAAATTAGAAAAAAAAACTATGAAAAATTAGTGAAATTAGCAAAATTTATCAGAAATTAGAAACAACTATAAGAAATAAGGAAAGAACGTATAGAAATTAGGAAAAAAAGGACAAAAATTAGGAACAACAATGAGAAAGTAAGAAAGCATGAAACATGATCAGAACCTAATCAAGTGTAAATATTTTGTTCATGTTTTCGCTCTAATCATAACATTGGATTTCTTTGATCATTTTGCAAACATCAGAAGCAATAAATCAATAAAATTGCACGAGATTACACGGATATAAACTTTTTTTTTTTTTAAATTATTATTATTTTTATTAGTTACTTATTTTCGAGTACGTGCCTGCACGCTGCACTTCGAAGGATAAAACAGAGACGACGTCCGTCTATCTCTCTCTTTCTCTCTCGCGCACACATAGGAGAGTATAACTCTATCCTTATCTAACGAGAAAAAAAAAAGAAAAACGAGCAAGAGCGGAATTTAAAACAGCCTTGCCACTTCTGACCTTTACACATACACATGACATTCAAACGTGAATTGGCGAAATTGCCAGCGACAATAAGATTTTATTGGGCACCACCAACATAACAAAAACAAAACAAAAACAAAAACATAATAACAAATCAGGAGATGCGCCTTGACGACAAAACAAAAAAAAAAACAAAAAAAGAGTAAAACAAATTGTCCTGGCAATTGCTACCAAATAAATAAAATTGAAAAAACAAAAAACAAAATCGAAAACCCAAACAAATTAGCGGAAAATATGTGATGCACGGTAAAATCGCGCGAGTCAAGGTCAAAGTGAATGCGTGTGCTCGCTCAACCTCCTTCAACAAATAATAATAATAATACAATTATTAATAGTCGTTTTTTTTTTGTTTTTTGTTTTTTGTTTTGTTTTTTTTTTTGCAGTAAAAGGCTTTACGACTTTGTTTTGTTGTAACTATTGTAACCAAGGTGATTTATATTATTCAGTTATTCATTTATTTATATATAGATGAGACAGGGAATCTAAGCCATCTCGATCTGGGTTATCCGAATTCGGAGATGCTCCAGTTTCGCGCCGAGGATTAGCTTAGATTCTTTTTAGTGAAGTGAAATGAAATGAAAAAAATGTGAAAATTTACGGTCGCTTTCGCCTGCGGAGACGCGGGACGCATTAAATCAGGAAATGAAAAGTAAAAGCCGATGATGTCTGCGATGGAGGTCGGAGGTAACGGAAGGTCAGCGCAAGGTTGATTCCACTTTCCAATGCGACCAGGAAAGAAACCGAACCGAACGAACGATTTCTCATTGCATTCAACAAACACACACTATACCTCTCCGAACTTGACATTTTCCAAATGCCACCTACAACTAAACACTCACTGACTCACCGAAAAACTCCTCCTAAGCAGGCGCTGCTGCAACTTTCGTTTTTTTTTTTTTTTTTTTNTTATTATTCATTTTTTTTTATTACTTGCAAGATTCATTTCGAACATGGTGAAATCTTCGTTATTAACGAAAAAAAAAATTGCGATAATTGCATGGAAAGAAAAGGCCCAAAGCGTTCAGCAATTACTCCAATTAATGTTTAATGCATATTTTCTACACCTTGAGCGTAAATTCATCAAATTAAACTTTCAGTCTAAATCTTGATGCCTGAACTAAGAAACATCAAAATTTACTCATTCAATTCACTTACGGTTACGTTTTTGACGTAAGTAAATGATATAAAAAAAAAACACATTTCCTCAGTTTTGGAAGAAATTATTATAAAAATTTCGATAGAAAACGTTCAATGTTATTATTATTATTAATAACAGCGCAAAAAAAAACAAAACAAATCTAGTATTATATTATAGGTAATGTAATTAAATAGCTTGCAGGTTGTTCCTGGTCGTGCTACAAGGCTCTCACCTTGGACCGACAGCCGCGTTCAGTTGTTTTTGTTTTGTTTCGATTCCGTTTCATCAATGATATTAGATTGAATATTTATTAATATCGAAGTAACACGAAGACCGTTCAATTTTTTTTTGTTTTCGTTGTTGTTGTTATTTCCGTAACGTAACGTTAGGTTAATTAACAAATTATCAGGATTAAGAAGAAAAAAAGCCGTTGAAACAAAATATGTTATTGGTAATTATGTAATACCTCGCACAGTGCGGATAATCGGCACTAATCGAGGAGTAATTTACAAATAATTGAATAATGCATTCGTTGTTTGCGCGGAGCGCCACGGTCGAAACACACACACGTTCCGACCTTGACCTTGTAACCAAATAATAAAAAAAAAAAACCGTACGGAACGGATAATAAACAAATAGGTGTACAAAATTATTTGTGCTAGAAGTGAAGGAAAAATCTGTGTTTCATTTGCATTAAAAGTCTTAAAAAATTTGCAAAGGTAAAAGGCGAAGGTTTCTCTCGTTTTGTTCTTATATTGTTAGAGAAACCCGGAAGGCGAAGGTTGATGAAGAAGAAAGAGTAGAGTGAGAATTTGAAAGAGAAAAAAAATGTAGAGTTGAAAAGTCACGTTCGTATAATTAATTTGCGCGGATCGTGTTCGACATTTAACGGTACATACAAAAAAAAAAGGATGAAGTAAATGTTAGAAATGTAAATGAAACTGTTGCATTTGAACGTTAATTTGATGGTAAAAGTGAAATTTGAAGGATTTTTTTTACCTTAATCTGCAAACAATGAATAAATTTGTTTCTGATCAAAAGTAATTTTTTCTTGCGTTTTTAATTTAAGGTTTGATGTTGAAACTGGATAGAAATTTGAGCGATTTTTATCTTAAAATGCAAACAATATCCAAATTTGTTAATTTTCCTATTAGATTATAGTACAATTAAGGAAAAGTAACAATTATTACTGTTCAAAAGTTAACTTTTGTTGTGTTTTTAAAGGATTTAAGGTTTAAAGTTTTGATGATAAAAGTGGATAAAAACTAGAAGGTTTTTTTATCTTAAAATGCAAATAATGATCAAATTGGTTAATTTTCTAATTAGATTATGGTAAAATTAAGAAAAGTAACAAATTTCACTGATCAAAACTTAACTTTTGTTGGTTTTTTAAAGGATTTAAAGTGTATACGTTTGATGTTAAAAGTGGATGGAAACTAGAATGATTTGTATCTTAAAATGCAAATAATGACCAAATTAGTTAATTTTCCAATTAGATTATGGTACAATTAAGAAAAAGTAATAAATTTTTCTGATAAAAACTTAACTTTTGTTGTGTTTTTAAAGGATTTAAAGTTTATAGTTTTGATGATAAAAGTGGATAAAAACTAGAAGGATTTTTATCTTAAAATGCAAACAATGATCAAATTGGTTAATTTTCTAATTAGATTATGGTAAAATTAAGGAAAAGTAACAAATTTCACTGATAAAAACTTAACTTTTGTTGTGTTTTTAAAGGATTTAAAGTTTATAGTTTTGATGATAAAAGTGGATAAAAACTAGAAGGATTTTTATCTTAAAATGCAAACAATGACCAAATTGGTTAATTTTCCTATTAGATTATGGTACAATTGAGGAAAAGTAACAAATATTACTGATAAAAACTTAACTTTTGTTGTGATATTAAAGGTAATTTAAAGTGTATAATTTTGATGTTAAAAGTGGATATAAACTAGAAGGATTTCTACCTTAAAATGCAAACAATGATCAAATTGGTTAATTTTCCAATTAGATTATGGTACAATTGAGGAAAAGTAACAAATTTTACTGATAAAAACTTAACTTTTGTTGTGTTTTTAAAGGATTCAAGGTTTATAGTTTTGATGTTAAAAGTCGATATAAACTAAAAGGATTTCTACCTTAAAATGCAAACAATTACTAAATTAGTTAACTTTCCAATTAGATTATGGTACAATTAAGGAAAAGTAACAAATTTTACTGATAAAAACTTAACTTTTGTTGTGTTTTTAAAGGTAATTTAAAGTGTATAGTTTTGATGTTAAAAGTGGATATAAACTAGAAGGATTTTTACCATAAAATGCAAACAATGAACAAAGTAGATCATTTTCCAATTAGATTATGGTACAATTAAGGGAAAGTAACAAATTTCACTGATCAAAACTTAACTTTTATTGTACTTTTAAAGGATTTAAAGTGTATATGTTTGATGTTGAAAGTGGATAGAAACTAGAAGGATTTTTACCTTAAAATGCAAACAATGACCAAATTTGTTAATTTTCCTATTAGATTATGGTACAATTGAGGAAAAGTAACAAATTTAACTGATAAAAACTTAACTTTTGTTGTGTTTTTAAAGGATTAAAGGTTTATAGTTTTGATGTTAAAAGTCGATATAAACTAAAAGGATTTCTACCTTAAAATGCAAACAATTACCAAATTAGTTAATTTTCCAATTAGATTATGGTACAATTAAGGAAAAGTAACAAATTTTACTGATAAAAACTTAACTTTTGTTGTGTTTTTAAAGGATTTAAGGTGTATAGTTTTGATAATAAAAGTGGATAAAAACTTGAAGGATTTTTATCTTAAAATGCAAACAATGACCAAATTGGTTAATTTTCCTATTAGATTATGGTACAATTGAGGAAAAGTAACAAATTTCACAGATAAAAACTTAACTTTTGTTGTGTTTTTAAAGGAATTAAGGTGTATAGTTTTGATCTTAAAAGTGGATAGAAACTAGAAGGATTTTTACCTTAAAATGCAAACAATGATCAAATTGGTTAATTTTCCAATTAGATTATGATACAATTAAAGAAAAGTAACAAATTTTACTGATAAAAACTTAACTTTTGTTGTGTTTTTAAAGGTAATTTAAGGTGTATAGTTTTGATGTTAAAAGTGGATGGAATTTGAAGATTTGTTTGCGAAGAGTAAACGTGCCACAATTGAACTATGAACACTCAAAAACACTTGACTGTTTCTAAATTTATAAGTGGATACTTGATTCCTCGTTCATTCAAGGTGATTCTGTTATGAATGTCAAACGTTAATTGCAGAAAACTATAAATTTTATAAATGTCAAAATAATAAACAATTTGGACAATTTGGACAAACACTTAAAGTCAACAAACACAACAACTAATCTACACTACATATATAGGATCAAAGCTAAATCAAGGAATATATGATCCATAATCTTGATAAACAAACTTTGATCCATACAATTAGAAAATCATACAAAAATCACATTTTTTGTTAATAATTAACTTAAAACTATTTCAAATTTACTTAATTTTGAAACATACACACTTTTTGTCTTAATTTAAGCATAAAGTATTGTATTTTTATTCAATAGAAATCAGATTTCAGGACTTTTCTTTTTCAACTTTGTTTTACCCTTCGTTTTCGCTCGTATTCCGAATTTGATTTGCAAATCGCCTCGTCGTATCCGCATACGGTAAAATAATTGTTTGAAAAGCATTAGCATAGACGCAGACAGGCAGAGAGGACTTTTTTTTACCAAGGTTTCGCACATCGCCGCGCAAACAATTCTCTTCCACATTTTCACTATATTTCTAAATTTTCAACTCTTTCTCTTATAACTTAAAGATTCCCATTTCCATCCATAATCGTTTAAACGTGCTGCCTCGATTAGTGCGGATTCTTTAAAGTATAGAAAACTTATCGTCCTTTGCAACAAATCAATTAACAACAAAACTTTGGATATGTTTATGTAAAATCTGTGAGATTTATGTAAGATTGTAATAAACTAATTGCAATGCACGAATGCATTTGTAACTAACGGTGGACGTAATCTGCAATTAGACGATTGCTCATAGATCAAACCAGAAATGTGCACGAACTGAACTCGTGAACTTTACTAGAAGAAAACGAACGTATTTCTATATATTTATTTCTTTTAATCGATTCAAAGTTTAATTCTCTTTTATATATAGAAAAAAAACTGCATTCGTTAGTTCAAAACAAACGAATAGATGGCGTTATTTGTGAAAACTGAAATTACTGTCATGGCAACCCTTAGTAACAAACCTTCGTTTGTCATAAAACAAAATACGAATCAATGAAACGTTAATGAATGCAATGGAAAATCGTACTTGAACCATGAATGAACTGAAACATAACATAAATATTCAAGTGAGTTTTTTGTCTAATTACAATGAATTATTTGAGACGACAATTCGACAATGCGTCTGATTATTTATAAAAAAAAAAATTAGTTCGTTAGTTCAAAATAAACGGAACGCCATCTATTTGTGAAAACTAAAGTTACTTTCATGACAACCCTTAGTAACTGACTTTCGTTTGTCATAAAACAAAATACGAATCAAACAAAACAATTAAAACAAACGAAAATCGTATCTGAATAAGCTTACTTGAACCATGAATGAACTGAAACATAAATATTCAAGTAAGTTTTGTGTCTAATTACAATAAATTACGACAATTCAACAATGCGTGTGATTATTTATAGAAAAAAACTTAGTTCGTTAGTGCAAAACAAACGGAACGCCATCTATTTGTGAAAACTGAAATTACTTTCATGACAACCCTTAGTAACTGACTTTCGTTTGTCATAAAACAAAAACGAATCGAACAAAACAATCGAAAATCGTATCTGAATAAGCTTACTTGAACCATGAATGAACTGAAACATAAATATTCAAGTAAGTTTTGTGTCTAATTACAATAAATGACGACAATTCGACAATGCGTGTGATTAATTAATTAATTACAGCGAGGTTTGCACGGAATTCAGGTCGTCTGGTGGATTCCCAATCGATTTTACTATGTTGGTATGATCTATGCGGATTACTAAAATTACCAACAACAAAATTGAACAAACATCATTTTCGTGTTCAAAGTTTTCACTTTTGAGGTAATTGTTATAAATATTTACGAATTCAAGGTTTTAGAGTACATTTTTTTCATGAATTATCATAAATTTGCAACGAAATAGAACAATTTTAGGTGTCTGGGTCGAAGAAAAAGGTCTGTTCCAATTTATTTCTTTCTCGTTTCGTTTTGTGTATTTTGTGAAATTTGTGTGTGTGTGAATCGGATTTTTTGGTGAAACTGTTGAGAGATAGTGGGTCAAATTAGCGGACGAAAAGAAAGAAAGAACTAAAAAAAAATTGTGCTGAATTCTTCCCACGTCGTTTTCTAATACAGATTCGTTTTATTTATGTATCATCATTATGTTTTAGGATGAAGAGTGAAACGATTTAGTCTGCTCAAGATGAGCGAGTGAGTGTGTGTTTGAGGGAGAGAAAGAGATTGATCGAATCGTTGGATTAAGAAGGAAAGGAGTAAAAATTTCGAGCTCGAGTTTCTTCCATTTAAAGAACGAGCAGCGAGAAAGCAAAACAAAGGCTTTCACTTTTTACACAGTCTACGCTCTTAACGTAGCGGTGAGAGAGAGAAGTGTGCCATTAGGTCACTTTCTCTTTCGGTTCATCTGCCTCCGTATTCTGATCTTATTCCGTATTCTCAACGTTTCCTCAATAATACGAACTTATTAACTGCAAAAAGTAGTATTAATTAACATGATAATAGGACAATGAGTGTGTGTTTTTTTTAGTGCGCTATTTCGTCTACTCTTGAAAGGAACACACAGAAAAAAAAAGTAGTATTATAGAGAACGAGGCGACCCAAATTTTTCGGTTCCTCACCTTGACCTGAACCGATCCTGACCCACTTTCGGTCTCTCCGCTCAATTCAGTTTACCTACGTACTTCACGCTTCAATGTAGTAAATCACAAAATCCTCCAAAAAATCTTACGATTTTTTTTTTCGCAATCCTTGAGCCTAATTATTCATTGGTTAATTGTCTGTTTTTTGTGGGAACAAATTGATGGCATTGCAATAAAATCAAGACGCGTATTTTGTTATTGCGCCCTTTCGTCGGCGTCCTTTTGTTATTGCGCGCTTTCGTCGGCGTCTTTTGTTATTGCGCCCTTTCGTCGGCGTCCTTTTGTTATTGCGCCCTTTCGTCGGCGTCCTTTTTGTTATTGCGCCCTTTCGTCGGCGTGCTTTCGCCATGCAAGCTTTTGTTACTATACGCACTGTTGTCATGTCAACATCAAGACGCTCTGATAATAATTGCTTCATTTCTCGTTTGTTTCTATATGAAATTGATCGAGGCGGCGACGTTAATGCGAAATGTCTTTGTTATTGAGCGAGCCGCGCTTGTTTTTTCTCTTTTTTTTTCTGCATTTCTAATGAGTAAACGACCTTAACGACGGAATTCCGGAAGAGAACACGTTCTGATTTATTATCTATACTATTTCCCCACAGCAATCTGCTTCATAATTGTATTGCAATATCGAAATTTGGTAACGAAAAAAGTTTCTAAATTGATTTCGATCAATTTGTTAACGCCGAAATTCGTGTATTAAGATTTTGAGCTTAGTTGATCATTTATTTAATCTATTGTTAAAATTTTTTGTTGATTTTGGTCAATAATTATTTAACATTTGTTAATTTAACAGTTGATAATTATGTAATTTTAAGATGTTCTAGATTCGAAAATTTGTTGTTGAATTGAGGAAGTTTTAGCGAATTGCAAAGAAAGAAAGACTAAAGGTGTTGGTAATTACAGTGAGGCAGAGAAAGTGTTGCATTCTTTCCGACGCCAGTTTCTTTCTTCCACTGATTTCGATCTGCAATGACTGAGTGAATTTGGAAATTGGAGAAGTTTCACGGATATTTGGGACACACGAAAAAATCTCTCTCATTCAAAAGAAATGTTCATAATTTCTTTAAATTTATCTAAACCCAACAAACAACAGATATAACGAATCGTTAAATTGATTTTGAGGTTATTTGATTATATTTATAATCAATGTTTATTCATTTCTTATATAAATTTTTTCAAAGATTTCATGTTTCCTAAATCGACACATTTTTTTTTTTTGCTATTTCTTTATTGAAATTTTGTTGTCTCATAAAATGAAAGTCGAAATTAAGGTCATTTGGTCTGAACTGAAGAAGAAGTACAAAAAAAACAACGTAAGCAAGCAAGCAAGCGGTGAAAGAGAGAGAAAAACAAAAGAGTGACAGTTCATGTGTATTCATATTCATCGAGAGCGCATAGGAAATTGGATAGAAATAGCTGCGAATCGAAAAGTGAATAAGTCACTTTCGACCTTGCTCTTTCGCATGCAGACGGATCGAGTGAGCGAAATCCGGAATCCGATGTTTTTTTTTGTTGTAAATGTTTCATTTGTTGAAATTATAAAATTTATTTTTTTTTTGTTGTTAAGTTTGTAACATTTTGTTGTTTTATAAAATAACAAAATGTATGCTTGAGTAAATAAGAAACAAAACACAAACAACATGTGTTTTTAAAACAAACGAACGAACGAAAAAAAAAATGAAGCTCTCTTTACACCTGCCACTTGGACCAATTAAAATTTCGTATCTTACTTTCATTCATTCCATTTCTGTTTGTTTTTTTGTTGTTTTTGTTGTTGTCTTTTTTTATAAATAAATGAATATTGCATTTCGTAAACAGTTCTTTTTTTTTGTTTGTTTTTTTTGGGTGTAATTGTGAATGTTGGTTGCACTGCATCTGTTCGAGCAGGTTTTTGTTTGACGCGTAATTGACAACAAAAGAAAAACAATGAAAACAAATGAACAAACAAACAATAATCGAGTGATCTGGTAACGAGATGTTAAAAATAAACCACTTTCTCCGCTTCGATCGTCGCTCATCCGAGAGATCCAATCCAGTTTTCATCGAGAAAGTTCCGATCTTCGAGTTACGTAAAACTTTTATTCATACTTTGCAATTAAATAAATTTACGTTTTTTTTTTCAATTATTGCTTTGCATTGAAAACCATTGTAAAGGAAGAGTGAAAATGTGTAATCTTAGAAAATTAGTGCGTTCAAGTCAACTAGATGGCACCACTTTAATACGTTTATTAATTTACATAAACAAATGATTAAGTAGTGCGTTGTTGTGGATTAGATGGCGCCACATATATAACCTCTATTTTCTTATGCAGATTGAAAAACAACTCGGATACTCGCATTTCTTTTGTAATCAACACTTTGATGATTGTTGAATTCACGTTATTAATTGTTAAATGTAAGTAAAATAGAGTAAATAAATCAAGTGCGTTAGCGTCAGAAATTGATATACACACACATAAACATGGTTGTTGCCTTAAACTTTTGTTACCTTGTAAGAGAAGTAGTTCGGTCCGTCGCAACAGATGGCGCCACTCCGATTCTTTTCATTTTTCGCGTAATCCGAAACGCGCTTTGCGCAATTAAATAACTATGAATTAATTAATAACGTAAGCAAAAATTTTCTTTTCTCTTTGTTTTTTTTTTTTTCTAAGTTTTTCTTCAACAACATTGCAGCAGCCTTCGACGACGACACGAATCGCTTGTGACTATCAAGTTACACACATACATATGCATCGGCCGAGTTTCTGTTGAGAACATGAGACACTTATTGTTTCACCCAAATGATATATGATATATTAGTGTGAGTGTGCGTGTTTATATGTACGGGAATGCGCTGAACCCGATTCCTGCTAACTAATTTAAACTGAACGTAAATATTTACAGAGATCGACAATTAACGCGAAACCACTAAACGAAAACATCCACATCATGCTTATATATGTATTTGTTTAGATTATAGAAACAATGATTCATTCAGTGTACTACGTTTCCGCCTTACGTTTAAGTCAATTGCGTAACGTAAATTGCGAAAAATTGTAAAATATTTTTTTTTTAGTTGAAAACTAATTTGGAAATAATTCAATTCAAATTATGATTATCGATTAATTATAACTTATTTATTTGAAGTCTACACTTTTAGCTTCAATATACATAAATAAGTTGTTAACTATGTTTAATAACTTTTGAGAAAAACGTTGAAATGTAAAAGTTTGAATTCATCAAAATAATTTGTTAGGAAAAAATCAAGTTGAATTATTATTCATTTAATAATGATTTTCGATTAATCATTCATCATTATTATTAAATCTACACTTTTAGGTTCAATATACATAAATAAGTTGTTTACTATGTTTAATAACTTTTGAGAAAAAACGTTAAAATGTAAAAGTTGGAATTCATCAAAATAATTTGTTAATAAATTCAAGTTTAAAAAAATTTCAATTAATAATGATTTTCAAGTAATAATTGATTATTTTTTTAAAATCTACACTTTTACCTTTAATATACATAAATAAGTTGTTAACTATATTTAATAACTTTCGAGAAAAACGTTAAAATGTAAAAGTTTGAATTCATTAAAATAATTTATTAAAAATAATCAAGTATAATTATAGTAAATTAATTATGAATATCGATTCATTATAGATATTATTAAAGTCTGCACTTTTAGCTTCAATATACATAAGCAAGTTGTTAACTATGTTTAATAACTTTTCAGAAAAAACGTTGAAATGTAAAAGTTTGAATTCATCACAATAATTTGTTAATAAAAAATCAAGTTTAATTATTATTCAATTAATTATGAATATCGATTAATCATACATCATTATTATAAATCTACACTTTCAGCTCCAATATACATATATAAGTTGTTAACTATGTTTAGTAACTATTGAGAAAAACGTTAAAATGTAAAAGTTAGAATTCATCAAAATAATGTGTTAAGAAAATCAAGTTTAATTATAATTCAATTAATAATGAATTTGAAGTAATCATTCATCATTATTTGTAAATCTACACTTTTAACTTCAATATACATAAATAAGTTGGTAACTATGTTTAATAACTTTCGAGAAAAACGTTAAAATGTAAAAGTTTGAATTCATCAAAATAATTTGTTAACAAAAAAACAAGTTGAATTATTATTCATTTAATTATGAATATTGATTAATTATAGATTATTTTATTAAAGTCTACACTTTTAGCTTTAATATACATAAGCAAGTTGTTAACTATGTTTAATAACTTTTGAGAAAAAACGTTAAAATGTAAAACTTTGAATTCATGAAATAATTTGTTAAGAAATTCAAGTTTAATTATAATTCAATTAATAATGATTTTCAAGTAATAATTGATTATTTTT
>NW_017096105.1:0-7805 GCF_001412225.1 Nicrophorus vespilloides | reverse complement strand
TGAATATCGATTAATTATACATTATTTTATTAAAGTCTACAATTTTAGCTTTAATATACATAAATAAGTTGTTAACTATGTTTAATAACTTTCGATAAAAAAGTTAAAATGTAAAAGTTTGACTTTATCAAAATAATTTGTTAAGAATAATCAAGTATAATTATAGTAAATTAATTACGAATATCGATTAATTATAGATATTATTAAAATATACACTTTTAGCTTTAATATACCTAAGAAAGTTGCTAACTACTTTTCATAACTTTTGAGAAAAACGTTAAAATGTAAAAGTTTGAATTCATCAAAATAATTTGTTAATAAAGAATCAAGTTAAATTATTCAATTAATTATGAATATCGATTAATCATTCATCATTATTATAAATCTACACTATTAGCTTTAATATACATACATAAGTTGTTAACTATGTTTAATAACTTTTGAAACAAAACGTTAAAATGTAAAAGTTTGAATTCGTCGAAATAATTTGTTAAGAATAATCAAATATAATTATAGTAAATTAATTATGAATATCGATTAATTATAGATTGTATTAAAGTCTACACTTTTAGCTTTAATATACATAAACAAGTTGCTAACTAATTGTAATAACTTTCGAGAAAAGCGTTAAAATGTAGAAGAAGAAAAAACATCAAAATAATTTGTTATGAATAATCAATTGTAATCATATTAAATTAATTATGAATATCGATTAATTATAGATTTATTTGAAGCCTACACTTTTAGTTTCAATACACAAAAACAAGTTGTTAACTATGTTTAATAACTTTCGAGATATAAGCTAAAATGTAGATGACTGCATAAACGCAAAGGTAACTTGATTTTAAACGATAATTTACGAGTACGGTCCTGTACGCGCGCTCACTCTGATCGTTCGTTCGTTGCTTGGCGATGATTACCGCTCGTGACCTTGCTCGTTTGATTAGAGCTGCGCGGAGTTCCGTTATACGAGCTTGGGCAAGGTCAAGTCGTTCTCCGCGCACTCCTCTTAACTAAGCAATATCACACACACACTATATGTTACTTCGCACTAAAAATAGTTTCTTATTAATTTCAGAAACACAATTTTTCCTTCACTTCAAACGCACGCAAATAATCTTACGTGAATTATCGTTTAAAGGAGAGCAAAGTTCACTGCAATAACCTTGCAATTTTTTGCCCAAAAAAAATTATATGATTACATAATCCTATGACAAATTTGTTGCCACTTTTTTACATTATCAATAACCTTGAACCAGGTGAATCTTGAACGTTCTTAATCTATTGCAGTTATGTAATTTAAAATTTCCCCAACTAAATTTATCAATTAGAAAAAGAGATAAGTCAACTTAAGATATTTAACAATGAAAACGTGGGTGTTTGTATTGTGAATTGAGTGAATTGAGTTACGACGATGTCACTAGGTCATCTCTCAGCTCTTCACCGCTTTCACTAGACAATGACCGCCTACAATTTTTTTATACACTTTACGTTTTTTTTTATAATAAAACCTTAGAAATTTTTTGTACAAACGTGCATGATCACCTTTAACCTACTTTTATTTGTGTTCCAAATTATTTGTAAATTCACTTTAGAAATAGACAAATTCATTAGATTCGAAAATGTGTGAATTATTAATAAAGAATCTTAGAGAGAAACGTCGAAAAAATGCATTAATCGAGAAAGCTGTGCAATTACCTTGACAACAACAACAACAAAAAAACAACAGTATTCTTCCGCATACTGCAAAGCAAGTCATGACTTGGCAATAGTAACAAGAAGAAGAAGTAGAGAAAAAAATGAATATGAAATAAATGCTGGTAAATCCACAATCTCTGATCTCTTTTGTTTGCATGGCAATAGCGATTGGTAACGTAATATTAGAGTTTGAAATTTAGCTTTAACTTATATAAACAAGAATTTTAATATGTTGATTGAATTAAGAGAGTAAAACCTCGCGTAGTGCGGTTTCGATTAGTCCGGATTCACTTTGAAAAATACTTTTATATAATAAGATCTTAAATTACGCATCTTTTGTTTCAATAACAATTGCGTAATGTTAATTAATAACCGAGATATGTTTTTTTTTTCGATTTTGTTATAACCTTGAGTTTTATACAATTATCAAATAATTACGTAAGCTAATTAGATCATCGAATATACTAATTGAAGCTGAAATTGTAAACTTTCCAATGAACTTAATTTCTAGTTTGTGTTGTTACTGAATATTATGTTAAAACAATTGCTTTATAATATTAATTAAAGGCTGAGATATGGCGATTTTTTTAAACCAAATCATGTCTTAGCGTTTTATTAAATTACTCTATAACTATTCACACTAATTAGATCATGAAATATTAAATTTAAAGCTAAAACTATAACCTTTCCAACAAACTTAATACCAATTTTGTATTGTATAAACTTTTCTTATAATCAGTTGTTAAATATTAACCGATTTTTTTTAAGGTTATTTTCGTTTTTTCGTAATAATTCGAAAACTGTTAATCTTTTGTCTAGTTTATGATTACATCATAGGCGGTCATTTAAACCGAATGTTTTGCTAAAACAATTGCTTTATAACATTAATTAATGGCTGAGATATGGCGATTTTTTATAAACCAAATCATGTCTTAGCGTTTTATTAAATTACTCTGTAACTACTCACACTAATTAAATCGTGAAATATTTAAATTAAAGATAAAACTGTAACCTTTCCAACGAACTTATTATCAAGTTTGTATTGTTTAAACTTTTCTTATGATCAGTTGTTAAATATTAACCGATTATTTTTAAGGTTATTTTCATAATTATTCTAAAATTTTGTATAGTTTATAATTACATCATAGGCGGTCTTTTAAACCGAATGTTTTATTAAAACAATTTCTTTATAATATGAATTAATGGCTGAAATATGGCGTTTTTTTATAAACCAAATCATGTCTTAGCGTTTTATTTAATTACTCTATAACTACTCACTCTAATTACATCGTGAAATATTACAATTAAAGCTAAAACTGTAATCTTTCCAACACACTTAATACCAATTTTGTAAGATTTAAACTTTTCTTATAATCAGTTGTTAAAATATTATTTGATTTTTTTAAAGATTATTTTAGATTTTCGTAATTATTCGAAAACAGTTAATCTTTTTGTATAGTTTATGATTACATCATAGGTGGTCTTGTAAAACGAATGTTTTAGTAAAATAATTGCTTTATAATATTAATTAATGGCTGAGATATGGCGATTTTTTTAAACCTAATCATGTCTTAGCGTTTTTTTAAATTACTCTACAACTACTCATACTAATTACATCGTGAAATATTTAAATTAAAGCTAAAACTGTAACCTTTCCAACGAACCTAATACCAATTTCGTATAGTAAGATTTTTATTGGTTTTACTTGACTAATCTGAACAACAAATGTTGTGACTACAGAACGGGTATTATCAGAAATAAATGAATTGATGAATTGTGTGTGTGTGGGGTCCATTTTTTAATTTTTTTTTTTCTGTTGGCATTATCAAATTGCAAATAGGAAAACGCAATTAGCACTGTGGATATTAAATATTGTGATTAGTCCGGCTGTGAGATAACGAATTCAAGGTTGCGGTGACGAGCAGCCAAGGTTTGCGCGCACACACTGACGAATTGACTTGTCCACTGCTTGTCCTGCGACGAAATAAATTAAGCGTGAGTCAAATTAGAGCCATAATATATAATTATACATTTTATTGTTTAAAAAAAAACTTTGCTACGATGACTATATAGTCGTTATAGTTGTAATTACGTGGCGCGTTCAAATTGTAGATTTATATCGTGTTACTCGTCGTTCTGTTCAATTCAGTTCGGTTCTGTTCTGTTCAGTTTTTCGAGGACCATTGCCAAGGTCGGACGTGTATTTTTGCGTTCGTAATCCGAGACACTGAATCGTGTGCGCTTGCTTCGTTTTTTTTTTTTTTGCTTTTTGCGCGCGCCCGAAAATACGCGTCGTTTCCCACAGATTTTCTAACCTTGGGCCAAGGCCGCCTCAGTAGAAAATATTTGCGAAAAATCATATATACTTTGATTTAATGATTCTCTTGTTTTTTTTTTGTTTTGTTTTGTTTGCATCAGTGGAAAATCGAAGATCAATAATGTTGCAGACGGAAGAAAACACGATGAAGATGATGACCTTGCAAAAAAAAAACTTTGCAGAAATAATTATAAATAGATGAAAGAGAAACAAAAATTCGTAACGGCAAGGACGACGCCGCCTATTTATTGTATTTCGTCTTTTATTTTCTCTGCCTATCTCTCTTTCTCTTACCCTTATCTTCGCTGTTGACTCTTTCTAAGCGCGATCTATTTTTAGTTTTCGACAATTACCTCGAGCTTTTTACAGTTATAGGAAATAGCCCAATTGACCTTACTTCCACGTATTTAATAATAGGCGGCGATGCGGATGGTGTCAATCAAAAATAACACTTGGTTTCTAGAAAAATCTATTAGTCTAATAATATTCGTTCCGCTTTTATGTAATGCAGTCTTCAAATGCGCATCTTTTGTTTTAATAACAATTGCGTAATGTTACTTAATAACTAAGATATAGCGTTTTTTTTCGATTTTGTTATAACCTTGCGTTTTATTCGATTATCAAATAATTACGTAAGCTAATTAGATCATCGCATGTGCTAATTAAAGCTGAAACTGTAATCTTTCCAACGAACTTATTATCAAGTTTGTATTGTTTAAACTTTTCTTAAAATAAGCTGTCAAATTTTAGTTCATTTTTTTTGTAAGGTTATTTTCGTGATAATTAGTTACTCTTTTTATGTAGATCATAATTACAACGTAGGCTGTCTTGTAAATCGAATGTTTTCTTAAAACAATTGCTTTGTAATATTAATTAATGGCTGGTATATGGCGATTTAGTAAACCAAATCACGTCTTAGCGTTTTATTAAATTACTCTATATCTACTAAAACTAATTGGATTATCGAAAATTCAAATTAAAGAAAAAACAATAAACTTTCCAACGAATTTATTATCAAGTTTGTAGTGTTTATACGTTTCTTTTAATCAGCTGTAAAATTTTAGCTATTTTTTTAAGGTTATTTTTAATTTTTGTAATAGCTCGAAAACTGTTCAACTTTTTGTATAATTTATAAATACATCGTAGGCGGTCTTGTAAATCGAATGTTTTATTAAAACAATTGCTTTATAATATTAATTAATGGCTGAGATATGGCGTTTTTTATAAACCAAATCATGTCTTAGCGTTTTATTTAATTACTCTATAACTACTCACACTAATTAGATCGTGAAATATTAAAAATAAAGCTAAAATTGTAACATTTTCAACGAATTTATTATGAAGTTTGTATTGTTTATACGTTTCTTATAATAACTTGTAAAATTTTAGTTAATTTTTTTTTAAGGTTATTTTCAATTTTCGTAATAACTCGAAAACTGTTCAACTTTTTGTGTAATTTATAATTACATCGTAGGCGGTCTTGTAGATCGAATGTTTTATTAAAACAATTGCTTTATAATATTAACTAATGGCTGAGATATGGCGTTTTTTTAAACCAAATCACGTCTTAGCGTTTTAATGAATTTTTCAATAACCACTAAAGCTAATTTGATCAACGCATAAGCTAATTAAAGCTAAAACTATAACCTATCCAACGCGCTTATTACCAATTTTGTATAGTTTACACTTTTCTTATAATAAGCTGTTAAATTTTAACAATACAATTTTTTTAAACAGAATCACGTCTTCACGTTTTTTTTAATTGCTCAACAATTAGTAAAGTCAATTACATTATCAAATATACATATTAAAGGTAAAACTGTAGCCCTTCCAACGTACTTATTACCAAATTTGTATTATTAAAACGTTTGTTATAATAAGCTGTCAAACTCAACAAGTAACATTTAAAACAATTATTTTCAATTTTCGTAATTTCTCAAAAAGTATAAAACTTTTGAGACAGTTTATGATTACATAGTAAGCGGTTTGATGAAGTGTTTTTGTTAAAAACAATTGCTATATAATAAAAATTAATGGCTGAGAAATGGCGAAAACACGTCTTAGCGTTTTTTTTAATTACTCTATAAATACTCGTACTAATTGGATCATCTTATATTCAAATTAAAGATAAAACTCTAACCTTTCCGATGAATCTATTAGAAATGTTGTGCTGTTTGCACTTTTCTTGTAATCAGCTTTCAAAGTTGTAAATTCTAAAATTTGAATTAACAATTCGTGAAAAAAAAAACAAATAACAAGTGAACACTGGATTAATTGCACGATCGTACATATAAATTTGTGTTTTGTTTTCGCGAATAATAAGGATATTATATAAATGATCACGTAACGTAATAAGTTTTCAAGGCCGCATTTTTATGATAAACTTAACATTTAGCATGAAAAATGCATGGGAGAAAAAAAATCACTTTTATTGCTGCTGCTGCTGTACTTATATACTATAGGTGAGTGAGTGTGTTTGTGAGAGCGCTTGATTGTATAACCATTTCGTTTCTAATTGTTTCGTTCGCCTCGATTTACATTTTATTCCATTGCCAACGGATAAATTATCCGCTTCACTCTTACTCTTTCCTTCTGCAACCTTTAATAACTTCATTCGCGGATTCCGAGATGACTTTGTCGCGTCGCTTTACCGTTACTATACATCTCTCCTCACTATTTGCAATACAATTTTTTTCTTTACACATCGAACGGTTCTTTCGCATTATTTTTTTTTTGCAATGCAACAAATATTTGCTCCCACACTTTTATCGATTGTCTAACTGTAATTGGAGATTAGTGTAGTCCGAACAATTCACAGTTTTCAACAATCTTCTCTTAAGTTTTATGAAATTTACATTCAAATTATTGTTTCCTCGTCTATTTTTTGATCAAATGAACTTATTCGTTATGCAAACTGAGGCAATTAACAATGACTAAAACTTGATTGAGCCGCGACCTTCGACAGTTCTGCAGCGATATTTATAAATCATCGGGTCGAACGAATAAATCACAATCAACGTTTAAAGGTCTGCGAAAAGATTGACTTTCCAAGCAATGAAGAAGAAAAAAACAAATAAAAATAAAGTTGCGTACACGTATTGCACGGAAGCGAACGCCTGAAACAAAAACTGAAAAAAAAAAAAACAACAATTTTGAAAAAAGAAAAACAAAGCAATTAAATTCCTGCGAATGAGAATTGTATATAAAGCCGTAACCGTATTTTATTAAACATATGCAAATCGTTTCAAGGCAATTTCGATAAAGAAAAAGAGAATTACGCTTGCTTATGCAATTGTTCTGTTTTTTTTTGTTTTGTTGTTTTGTTATTGTTACAAATTAGAACGCATTTTTTCCCTTCTCGTTATTTATATCGCTTGTTTCATTTCTTTTTTGTTTTTTTTTTGTTGTTTTGTTGCAGAATTTCCGCGTTACCATAGCGACCCTGAGCGAAGGTCAAGTGTAGATCCGCGCGAGGTCTTACACAACTTGCATAACTGTAAGTTACAATAATATGAATTCGAGAATACGTTTCCTTCTCCCTTTTTTTTTCTACGCGCTTCCACGTTCGCAATTCTCAAGGAAATATCGTCATATCGGGGGGCCTTACGCCAGTGGTTTCCAAACTTCATGTTACTACGCCTCCCTCAAAAGTATGTAATCATTTGGCGCCTCCCCTTTTATAAAATGAACGCGCATTACAGCGAGAAAATCAATGAAATGTAGAAACACTGCTTTTTCGAGCATTCTTTAAAATTTGAACACGAATTACAGCCAAACGGCTAAAACTACA